>NC_083466.1:29107692-29128044 GCF_030014155.1 Tachysurus vachellii
GTTCTATATGCATCACATTATTAAACACAGAATTAACACCTGAATAGTGGGCCATTATTTACATACATTGTCGTGCAGTTGTGTCTAAAGGGAAAGCACGTTATACTTTACTAACAGAAAATAAAGGGACTTATCATCATTCATTAACTCCTATTGTGCATGGGACCACCACTTGAGGGCACTGCTGCCCAGGAAGTGTAGCTAGTAAACACACACACACACACACACACACACACACACACACACACACACACACACACACACACACACACATACTGTACACATGCGCACACACACACAATGGGAATTCCATCTCTTTTCATTGAGTCATCACTGAGTTTCATTATAGTCAGTATATTTGACTCATTTTAGCTCACTAATAAGTGTCGACTCAAATGATCCATTGCCACTTTTACTTAGAATGGACAAAGTAAAAATTGCAATAAATCATTTGGGAGCCAAAAGAATCGAATGTACTTTGTAAGTTTATAGTCACCCTTCTGACTCCCATCTGTTGGGCTCATTTTCTGTTTTTGTTGTAAAATCATCAAATGTAATAAACATAAATATATCTTCTTAGCACTTATTTGTAGAGAAACAGTAAATGTGTGTTTGTACTACTAGGCAACCAGTTATAATTTATGTTAAATATATTTGCAAGGACCGGGGCAGATGGGGATGTTTGGGGTTGTTACTTTGAGGATTGTTATAATGCAGCTATAACATACTGACCACTGTGTGTATTAACCACAAACATGTTTCATAATACACTGATTATTTATTGACCTTCATTCTTCTACTATTTTGTAACAATTCAAATCACTAGTAAGAGAGAAAGATATGATGTAAATCTGCATGAAGACAGAAACAAATCAAACAGAATTTTAAAGCAGAACAAAAAGTTATACAGGGGAGAAAAAAAAATCAAAGTTAAACAAACAAACTGATCAGACATATGTGTATATATTACATATATTTATAAATGGTACATTTTAATAGGTTTGAATGCAACCAACATGATTTTCTTTTAAAGCAGAGAAAAAGTACATTTTGTAAAATAATTATTCATTACTTGGAGAGAGGATTTAAATTCTTTGTAGGTTTGTTCAGACTGTTAAACAGACGCTGGTCAATTCTGTTCATGTGATTCTTCACCCACTTGATGCCGGTATCTGCACACACATGACGACCGTCCTGTAGAGTAAAGCTGTAGAGGAGAGAGAAGATTTACATCAGTGTGAAACTGTAATAAAATCAGAAAATCAGACACTCTGACATGCCTCAAACCTCCAAGATAATATAAAGTTAGATTCATATATAAGATTTATAAGTTAGATTCAGTACCAAGTTCAATTCTATTACACATAAACATAAAGAATTAATAGACATGAAATTATTAATTAATTATTTATTGAAAAATAAACAAGGGACTGAACACTTACATGACTCCAGGTTTTGAACACTGAAGCTCTGTTACTTCATAAGCTGTAATGACTCTTACAGAGATTGGTTGTGTCAGAAAGCTGAAACAGCACTGAGCTGGTCCTTCTCCATCTGTGTGAAAACATTTCTACATTTAGTTCTGTGATTAAATGTTAAATAAGAAAATATTAGACACTTTTATATCTAGTATCAGATGCAGATTATTGTAGCTATTAAACTGTATTATGTCACAGTTGAGTTCTGGACTCTGATTGGTCAGAAGGTGTTGATTAATTCTCTATAACAGCAGCTCTGACTGTAGTGCAGGTTTATATTAATGCACTTATTTGTTTCTATAGTAACAGCTTGTTTACAAGGACGTGTACAGCAGATGGGACACATAAACTGATTAAAAGGTGAGATTTTCTCTAGGGAGACATTTATTTAACATTGATAGTTTTTTGTTATTTTATTAAATAGGAATAGAAGAAACAGACAGAAGGAACTATTTATAATTGCAGAATTAACAACTTGTTTCAAAAACAGAATTCTTTAAGACAAATAAATAAATAAATAAATAAATAAATAAATAAATAAATAAATAAATAAACAAATAAATAAATAAATAAATAAATATTGTTGTGGTATAAGATGAATACGTTGAATGACGTTCTGTTCCAGAACAATCCTCATCTTTACAGTGTAACAGTAACTCTGCTTCATCACACCACCACATCACTCAGTATTTTACTGTAACAGTGTGACAAACACACAGTGGTTTATTAATGCTGCTTATTTACAGAAACCTGAGCAGCTTTTTAGGAAATTCAGCATCACTATAAACCAGGGGTTTAATACTACTACTGATAATAATAATAATAATAATAATAATAATAATAATAATAAGAAGAAGAAGAAGAAGAAGAAGAAGAAGAAGAAGAATTAAAAGGATTATCTTACTGTCGGCCACTATGAAGGACTGAAGGCAAGTGAGAACCAGCAGAACCAGCAGGAGAAAACGAGAGATCATGACTGCTGATGATGATGATGATGATGATGATGATGATGATGATAATGATGATGATGATCAGGAACAGAATAGTATTGATGCAGATGTATCAGGTTTCTGATGGACATCAAACACAGAGGACTAGAAAGACGCCACACGATGAGATCCAGTTCTTTCTATTTCTGAAACAGAGGAATATTATCAGAGGGGCACGGTGGCTTAGTGGTTAGCACGTTCGCCTCACACCTCCAGGGTCGGGGTTCGATTCCCGCCTCCACCTTGTGTGTGTGGAGTTTGCATGTTCTCCCCGTGCCTCGGGGGTTTCCTCCGGGTACTCCGGTTTCCTCCCCCGGTCCAAAGATAGGTTGATTGGCATCTCTGGAAAATTGTCCGTAGTGTGTGAGAGAATGAGTGTGTGTGTGTGTCCGCCCTGCGATGGGTTGGCACTCCGTCCAGGGTGTATCCTGCCTTGATGCCCGATGACGCCTGAGATAGGCACAGGCTCCCCGTGACCCGAGGTAGTTTGAATAAGCGGTAGAAAATGAGTGAGTGAGAGTGAGGAATATCATCAGTGCATTAGGAGGCAATTACTTCCCCCTCTATGGGAACAGTAAGTTATAATAATAATAATAAATGTTATTTATAGTCACCTCTTAATTTACTCAAGGTCACCATACAAATTCAAATAAATAAATAATAAATAACAGTAAACAACAATAAAACAATATTAAGAAGAAAACCAGTCATCTAACATTAATCATAAAGGAGCTTCAAGTGCAACCTAAGATCATGTGGGATATTAAAATTTTAAATATCATGAGTGTTTTTATATAATCATTATGTGCTTTTACAGTATTCTGTGTTAGACTAGGGAGTAATCCCTTGCCCCAGATGGGAACTTTAAGGGAGTTTGTGTGCATGTGCTCGATAAAAACTGAAAGTGGAATATGGACTTGTTGAGGTGATAATTCAAAGGGATGCATCTTCAGTAACCATGGAGGGTGCATGCACACACAAAAAAAGGATTGTGATTAGTGAGTCTATGTTACGGATGTTTTCCAGGAGTGAATTCCAGAGATGAGGAGCAGTGAGACTAAAGGCTCTAACACCCATGGTGGTTAAACAGGAAGGAGGTGTAATAAGGAGCCTAGATGAGGAAGAGCGGAGAGTACGGGAGGGAGTGTACAACTGTATGAGATCTGAGAGGTCTGGTGGAGTAAGATTGTAAAGAGCTTTAAAGGTGATGAGACGAATCTTAAATTCAATACAGTGTTTAATAAAGAGCCAGTGGAGTTGTTGAAAGGATGGAGTAATGTGATGCGTGATGGGAGTTTGGGTTATGATATGGGCAGCAGAGTTCTGAATAAGATAAAGTTTGTGAAGAAGATTTTCTGGTGATCCAGATAAGAATAAATTACAGTAAACGATGTGGGAGATGACAAGAGAATGTGTAAGAATGGCAGCAGTTTGTGGGGTGAGGTGTGAGCGGAGACAAACAATGCTACGGACATGGAGGTAACATGATCTGGAAACGATGTTAATATGTGACTCGAAGGACAGATTACTACAAAAAGATCAGCCCCAAGTTTCTAACCTGGGCAGAGGGAGAAACTGAGGAACTATCAATGTAAAGTGAAAGACTGTTGGACTAGAACCTCAGTTTTCTTCATTTTCTTACTGTTCATTTTTAGAAAGTTGGAGGAAAACCAATTCAATTTAAGCAGTTAGTTAAACAGGAGGGCGGGAAAACAAAGTCAGGTTTTGTGGACATATAAAGTTGTGTAACATCTCCATAACAATGAAAATGTATACCACATTTCCTAAAAATATGACCTAAGGGGAGAAGATAGATTAAGAATTGAAGCAGGCCCAGAACAGAACCATGGGGGTCACCACTACTGACAGGGAATGGCTCAGAAGTACATTTTTGAAATGAACAAACTGAGAATTGTCAGAAAATTATGAAGTGAACCAAGTCAAAGGTGTACCAGTAATGCCAATAGCAGCTAAATGGGTTAATAGGAAAGTGTGAGAAATCATATCAAAAACTGGTCAAGAAATCATATCAAAAACTACCAGATTTTTTAAAGAATTGTGAGTTTTTGCAGCTGTTTTAAGAGAAGATGGAACATGGACAGGAATAAGAGAGGAGTGAATAATGTGAGTTATAAAAAAAAAGTCAAGTCAAGTCAAGTTTATTTATAAAGCACTTTCTTTTTAAACAACAAGTGTTTGTCAAAGTGCTGTACATACAGAAAGAACACATGGTTTATTAATACAAACACACAAATAAAAGAAAAATACTTAAGACACAATAAAACAATATAAGAAAGCAAGCAGCTCTCACATGGCATCATATGCCAGACTATAAAAATAAGATTTTAGGGCAGATTTAAAGACCTCAAGTGTTTGAGCCTGTCTAATATAGAGAGGCAAACTGTTCCAGAGCTTTGGGGTCGCACCTGTAAAGGCTCGGTCCCCCCTGCTCTTCAGTTTCACTCTTGGAACAGCTAAGAGCAAATGGTCAGCAGACCTTAGTGCTCTTGGCAGAGAGTACAGATTAATCAAATCTGATAAGTAACTTGGCGCTGACCCATTAAGAGATTTAAAAACAAGCACCATTATTTTAAAATGAATCCTATAATGGACAGGAAGCCAGTGAAGAGACGTGAGAATGGGAGAGAGATGTTCCCGCTTTCGTGTGCCTGTCAATAGGCGAGCTGCCGCATTCTGGACAATTTGCAGTCTGGAGAGAGAGGCCTGATTAATACCTACTGTAAATAAAGGCTGTTACAGTAATCAAGGCGACTTGAAATAAAGATATGCACAACTCTCTGAAAGTCCTTAGAGCACAGGAAAGGTTTCACCTTGGTGAGTTGTCTCAATTGGAAGAAACATGATTTAACTACTGAATTAATCTGTTTATCCAGTTTAAAATCACAAAGGGCTTCACATAAGGATTCAGCTCACCGAGGTTTAAGTCTACTGACTCACAGGTTCCCCCTGGCGTAAACAACACCACTTCTGTTTTCTTTTCATTAAAATTAAGGAAATTTAGTGCCATCCAGGTCTTAATTTCTTCAAAGCACTGCAGTAGGGGCACTAGAGAGCAGGTATCTTTGCGTTTCAAGGGCAGATAAATTTGCAGGTCATCTGCATAACAATGAAAAGAAATACCAAATAAAGAGTTAAAAATAAAAATAAAGAAAAAAAAGAGTTCAGGTAGACAGGCTTTTACCAGGTGAGTTGGTAAAGGATCAAGCTGACATGTAGAGGAGAGAGAAGTTAGAGAGAACATTGAGAGGAGAATCAACAAGCACACTGTGGATGTGGCTATAAAAGTTATTAGATGGAGAAGTGCTGCTGATGATTATTATATATTTTATCATTGAAGAAAGTCATTAAAGCTTTACATTGAGCAGTGCAATACAGGTGGAAATGTACCTGAGGGTGTAGAAAATAAGCATTTTGTGTCACCTTCACCAAATTTAATTATTTTATTGTAGTAAACAGATCTAGCTGTTGTCAGGTTGATGTTTTTTTACATTTCGGACATGGTATGATGCTGAGATTTAGATAATGGTACATTAACAGTAAAGGACACTAATATATGGTCTGATATATACAGTATATATATATATATGCACATGGATATAAACATGGACTCTTCCAGTCTTACCCCCGCCTTTCGGTGACAGATGGACTATTCCATAAGGTTCCACCTGAGTTAGAGGTAAACAGGTAAAGAGCGTGCGCACGGTAACAGGAAGGTGGGTCGGATCAGTATGTTGTAAATAGTTTGTACAGGAAAGTGAGCTACAGTGATGCCTTGAGATACGAGTGCTCTGACATACAAATTTTTTGAGATACGAGCTGTGATTCGACCAAATTTTTGTCTTTATATACGAGCAAATTTTTGAGATACTAGCATCCAAGCCGCCCCCGAAACAAAGATCGTCAACAACCACGTGTGCTCTGTTTCCCCGCCTCAGCTTCCCGCGTCTCACTCAGTTAAAGCCGCCTTTCCACTGTACACGACAAACGACGGTCGATAAAACGGAAGTCATTCATTTCCTATTGAGAGTCACAAAGGCGCTGCGTGAGGTGACGACCATCTGAGGATCCGTAATTTTCGTATCCGTTAAAAAATTTAACTTGTGCGACTTCACCGCATCTGATATGCCGACTGGACAGGTTTATATTAAAGGGACAGGCAGATGTTAGTGAGGAAAGAGTGACAAAAAAGGCAAAAACAAGTGAAGAGAAAAGAGATGAAGAAAATTAAGGAAAATTAATGTAAAGAAAACAGAAATTGTAGCAATGAAGTTCAGTTAAGTTAAGAGAATTTCAGTTCAGTCAGGACCACTTTGTCAGAAGAGAATTTATTAGATGATACACATACAGTTAGTGTTGGCGGGATGGTTCTGTTCTGGGCAAAAATCCACGCGTCCGTCCGTGCGCATGCGTGGTCAGAGCTGGGAGAGCAGTGAAAATAGAATAAACCCCCCCCTATAACAGAAGCACTAATCAGGCATACTGTATGCTCGCTTACGCGTTTTTGGAAAGTAATAAATGAACGAATTGATAAATAAATAATTAATAGACCCCAGTTCTGCACAAGGGTTATATAAATATCATATGTACTATGGCAATGACAAACCTTAACACACAATTTTTTATAAATAAAACAGACTATTTTGTATAGATACGGCAGGCCTTTCTGAAGGTTTCCATGTCAGACACAGAGGTTTGGCCTGCCTTGGATCTGAGCTACTCTGAGTGAACAAATGCAAATGAGCCAGGCCTCACAGGTGATGGGTGTGTTTGCACAACAAAAGCACGGCTGAAAAACTGTGAAAATCTCAACAGGGGGGAATCACACCTCGGGACCCGCACCAGAGAATAAAAAAGTCAGTAAATCTAGTGTTAAATAATTAGAGAGAGGGAGAGAGAGAGAAATATATGTGGAGATTTATGACGTAAACTGGTACAACGAACACAGGTTCCCGCATGGTGGAGTCGGGGTTGGAGGAGGGAGTTTAGATCGCAGCAGCAGCGAAGCGCTAGAGCGGCTCTATGAATGGGGATTTAAATGTTCAGGTAATATGGAGGTCGTAACCGGATTGGTGCGCGTCGTGGACAGCTGATTAACAGCTGATGCACACTTGACCACGTGGCCTGTCAGAACTAACGCGATGCTTGATTTAAGTTCGTTAATTTTAGTGAAGTTTAGTTAAGTTCCATTTAAGTGTAAAGTAGCATTAAGAGTGTACAGTAGAGTGTACAGTAGTGTACAGTAGCATTAAGAGTGTACAGTAGAGTGTACAGTAGAGTGTACAGTAACGTGTACAGTAGAGTGTACAGTAGTGTGTACAGTAGCATTAAGAGTGTACAGTAGAGTGTACAGTAGAGTGTACAGTAAAGTGTACAGTAGAGTGTACAGTAGAGTGTACAGTAGCATTAAGAGTGTACAGTAGAGTGTACAGTAGAGTGTACAGTAGCATTAAGAGTGTACAGTAGAGTGTACAGTAGCATTAAGAGTGTACAGTAGAGTGTACAGTAGAGTGTACAGTAGCATTAAGAGTGTACAGTAGAGTGTACAGTAGCGAGTAAGTGAACGAAAGTGAAAGTGTACATACGAGACAAAATTCCTCCTGTTTACTCCTCCCTCGACCTCCGTGCGCATCTTCCGTAAAGTAAAACCAGTTTATTTTTTAACATTCTCTTTTATTACTGTATGTTTTTATACAATATTTGTCATTTATAAATACAGGTACTGAACATTTTTATATTCAAAACACAAACAAAACAACTGGAGTGGAATTTTGCGAGCTGGAACGGATTAATGGGATTTCAATTCATTTAAACGGGAAAATTGCTTTGAGATACGAGCAATTTGAGATACGAGCAAAGTCACGGAACGAATTAAACTCGTATCTCGAGGCATCACTGTAGTTTCATTGTTTGTGCTCGTATCACACTGTAAGTATATATTATTTCTGACTGTCTACCGTCAACTTCTGCAGAATGATTTGAAGAACAATCGTTTTCACTGATATTTATATTTAATGTTGTTCATGCCCCTGCACTCTGACCCCAACCTCCTCAGTATGTGCAGAAAAGAATTCCACTGTTCTGTAATGTATATGTTGCAATAATAAAGGCTTCCATGCCCCCGTTCTATTCTATATTAAACTCAGCTCAAGTCATGCAGTACGCATGCGCACTAGAGTTGTTTACCCTTTCAGCTGAATGTGCGCAGAAACCAAGATCATGTGGTCAGTTCATGAACAGCTTTAACATCCATATAACAGTTTACACAAGTAGTTTAGACAGTTTGTGATGTTACATTTATCTCAACTGATCAGTATTTTGTATCATAAAAAAGTATTAAGGAAGTGATGACAATCTCTCTCTCTCTCTCTCTCTCTCTCTCTCTCTCTCTCTCTCTCTCTCTCTCTCACACACACACACACACACACACACACACACACACACTCAGTCTGTTTATAATATTGTCTTGTGTTTTCTCTGTATGTATATCTGTATTGTATATTTACAGGACCACATTTCTATACAAAACCTATAAATGAAGTGATGTAGAATTGAACCAGTTTCACTTTGAGACATCATTGTTCTGACCAGACAAACTGTAGCCTTCAGCCAAACACTAAACATCAGCAGACAACAAAGTCGAACACTACAATCAGCTTATTTCATGTAACCAGTAATAAAATATCATTGTAAAGAACAGGAATAAACTTACCCAAGTTACTCGAGGGGAGAGCCACAGTACATCCACAGGGTCATTAACCCTCAGTGTGTACAGTACTCACAGTCTGACACTGACGCATAGTCCATGAACCCTGAACACAGCAAGTGCTGCAACAATGGTACTCCCACTCGACAAAATACCCCAAGATAGGTTCCAGAACTTTAATAATGTACTCTCATAAACCAAGAACAATAAGTGGAGCTAAAACTCTTCTTATACAATGACATGTCAACCAAAAAATAAAACAATGGAAGGGGCATAATTCAAGAAGATAATACAGGAAAACAAAGAAAATAAATCTCCCCAGCTACAGAAATTCCATCTCGTTCCTCTGTTTAAGATGTTTAGAAGAGTGAGAGAGTGTAGTTTGGGTGTCTAGGTGATGAAAAACTTCTCAATCACAAGAAACCCAGCTGCGGTTTTCACCTAAAATGAGGGAGAATCTGATTGTTTAAAACACTGTAACCAAACATATCTCACTCTACTGGTATTAATAGTGTAAAATAAAATGAAGATAATTGTCTCTTTATTAAAATATTAATCTTGTGGAGTCAGTGCATCGTACCTCCAGTGGATGCTGAGTTTTGTGCTTAAAGATTTGTTGTTGTAAAGTGTTGTGTAGATCTTTGTCTGTACTCATTAATACATTGTTTTTGTTCATATGTATAAGCACAAAGTCAAATGTAGGTAGATTTGAAGCTGATAGATGCACTGGAAGTATAAATAAATAACAAAAACAAAAGTGTCCTTGGTGAAGTAATTGGACTTCTGATCAGAATGTCATGAGTTCAAATCCCAACACCACCTTGCGGCAACTGCTGGACCCTTGAGCAAGGTCAGTAACTCTAACCCTCTTAACTGTTCAGCTGAATAAATTAGATTAATGTCAGTTGGTGTGGATAAGGGCATCTGCTAAATATTGTAAATGTACGGTGGCTGAAAAACACAAAACACATTAACAAATCGCAAAACACATTAACAAATCCGGAAACACATTAACAAATCCGAAAACACAACAACAATTCAGACAACCGGGAAGAGGTTGGTATAGCTTGTGAATGGAAACTTACCGATAATCGGACTAGACACCTTTCATTCGGATGTATACCTTGAATGACCAATGATCGGTAAGTTTCCATTCACAAACTTTACCTACCTCTTCCGGGTTGTCTGAATCGGTACAGGAAACACATCATAGATATCTATACTTTAGATGTCACCTTGGGGTCCTAAAAATGCGTCAATACCGCCGCCATCTTTATATGGTGCTCTTGTACTTTAAATGCATGGACAATGCCGGTCTTCTGTGCTGCGTTTGGTTGTTCAAACGAAAGAAATCTAAAAACCAGACAGCAATGGATTACATTACACAAGTGAGAATGTGTTTTATGATATTAAATGGTAGGAAATTATATTTCTGGTTACGTTGGTTTGTTTAAGTCCTTGCTTAACGACCGCAGCTAATCCATGTTAGTTACTCATTAGTTTTTGACAGGAAAACCGACAATGTTTGTAGATTCCGAAGCTCTTAATAAGGACATTAAAAATTGACCCATGCTTTTTTGCTTAAAGGTGAAGACCCAACTTTATGTATGTTTTCTAAGATTCCCTTATCTGTCAAACATATTTTATTAGATTGTCCTGGACTTAACACAAGCAGAATGCGCTTTCATCAACTTACTTCACTTAAAGACATATTTAATGACATTATGCCTAAAAAGGTATTTATATGATATTTGTGTTTTTGTAATTGAATTTTTGCCATGAAAATAGCTTTTGATTGCTGACATGGTGTTAAATAAAAGAATCTGAATCTGAATCTGTTTGTAGATTCCCAAGTGATAAACAGAGACGTCAGTCATGGACTGTTGCTGGGGTACTAAACACTTTTTTTTTAAATGGTTAATTCAGCTGACAGTCCTGGAAGGATGTCACCAGTTAGGTTGGCAGTTCAGCCTCAAAGTCAAACTTTGTTGTTTTTTTTTTGTTTTTTTGGTTTATGTGACTATACTTATTTAATGTGGCAAAAGTATTGTGGGAAATGAATAAATAAAAGATTGAACAGTCTTTGGTCTTTGGCACCTCAACTATCTTTCACATTATGTTCCTCTCAAATTTGTGATTTGCTTCCACCTGCAAATTGCTTTGTGTATCATATTTAATAAACCAATACAATTTAAATGTTTAAATGAACATGTATAGTCACACCATTGTAGCAGTGTTACATGCAGTAGGCTATAAGGTAAGTAGTGATTGTTCATTTGAAGCTTACTCAAGTGGAAGAATGTAAGTAATAAACTTACACCTACTAGCACTATGCATTATATTGTGAAAAAGTAGATTATCTTAATATCAAAACCTTAAATTTTCTCTGGACTTAATGATAAATACATGTCTGACCTTTGGAACGAACAAAAAAAAACTAGAAATGGCATTCATGACAATTTTTGGTGATTTTATTTCTTTGCCTACATTGACGCTAATGCATTAAGAGAAGGGGGTCCCCTGTACCAAGATGGCGGCTCAATTGACGCTTTCGCTCCAATGTACTGCCATATACTGTACAAGGCGACATCTAGTATATATATCTATGGAAACACATTAACAAATCCGAAAACACAACGACAATTCAGACAACCCGGAAGAGGTTGGTATAGTTTGTGATTGGAACACGTACCGATCATTGGACAAGACACCTCTCACTCAAGGTATACAATCAACAGTAGTTCAACAGTCTGCCGCAGGGAAAAGTTGGAATGGATGGATGGAATGGGTTACTGTGGATTAATTCTGTTATTTTCTTATAATAACATTACACATAAGATTCCATACCTGTATATCTTGAGTGACAGGGGTCTTGTGCAATGATCGGTAAGTTTCCATTCAAAAACGATACCTACCGTTTCCGGGTTGTCTGACTTGTCGTTGTGTTTTCGGATTTGTTAATTTGTTTTCGGATTTGTTAATGTGTTTTCAGATTTGTTAATTTGTTTTGCGCTTCTCGGCCACCGTATAAATGTTCTCCACTACTTACACTACACCACTATAGGTACCCCAATTATTACATCCTGCCACCATTGTAGAAAATACCATAAACTAAAACTATACTACAGTGGCAGAGAAGTGCAAAACAAAATAACAAATTAGAATACACAACGAAAATTCAGAAAATCAATTAACATATCAGAAAACAAAATAAATACAAAACCAAAATAACAAATAAAACACAATGACATTTCAGACAAACCGGAAAAAGTAGGTATAGTTTGCGAATGGAAGTCTTACTGCTGATTGGACGATACATCTGTCACTCAAGATATACAGGAAGTACTATACAAATACAGACTACATTTCACTACAGCTGTAAACAACAGAATACTCTACACTGCATTACTGTGGAAACTAATGTAGCTGCTGGTTGCAAACTGGCTGGAATATTCTGGATCGGAAGTAGATGCTATTGCAACAGAGTGACTGGAACAGCAAGATCAGCCTCTCTTCCTCTTTTCTGTAAAGCTTTTGTGCTTTCTTTCTTCCTTTCTGACCTCCCCTTCCCTATACCATGTAAATAGTGGCCAACTTCCCTGAAGCCAGTGCAAGTCATGGGTGTGGGGATAAGACCTGGGATGGCGTGCTGGTGTTCCAGGATCTAAATATGATACTGTACACTATACTTGCACTATACCACCACAGATACTAATATACTTGGAGTGGGATCCATTAGCAGATTTATTTAAAGACAAATTCAGCAAAACACAGAAAATCACAGTCAGAAACTTTGTACAAAATACTTTGTGCTGAAGCTAATGGTCGTGTGGTTTAAAAACCCTAAATCCCAGAAGTGTCCTTTGACACAGAAGTGACTAAAACCCGGGCAATGACTCCCTTTGGTGGAGGAGACAACAAAGTTTTTCATAACCACAGAGTCAGCGGTCATGATCATTTTTACTGCATGGAACCACCACTTGAGGGTGCTGCTGCTCAGAAAGTATAGAGAGTACATACATGATGGGAATTCTGTGTCTTTTAATCGAATCAGTTCATTTCTTCTCATGAAGTTCACAAATAAGAGCCGATTCTTTCATTTTCTCTAAAACGAACAGTTTGTGGTATAATGACCGGAGATTGTTGTGTGTGAACTGTGGCCAAAACTGTTTATTAAATCTTACACATTATCATTAGACTCTACACCCTTCTGTTTGTTCCTTTTCTCTCTTTCTCTTTCATAAAAAAATAATCACATGCCATTAATATAAATTAGAAATAAAATGTAAATTTTCTTCTTTGGCTTATTTGTATGTTGCACAGAAAAACACCACAGGAAACTAATTCTATCATCCATTTAAACTACATTCTGTTTTTAGTTTTAATTTCTAGAATATTTTTTTTCTATCTATATGTATATTTCTGTATCAGTTAGACTAAATAATACACAGGAATGTTGATGATGTGAACTTCTGCATGAACCACAAATATGTCTCATAATTCAGTGATTTTTTTATATTTGTTTATAAAAAAGAAATATATTTATTTTTGATTTATAATTTATAATTAGAATTCATTTTGTGACAATTCAAATCACTATAAGAGAGAAACAATAAAATATATGATACAAATATGCATGAAGACAGAAACAAATCAAACAGAATTTTCCAGCAGAACAGAAAGAGAGTCTGGAAGTGACCTTGACCCCAAAGTGACCTTGACCTGTAAGTGCATTAATATTTGGGTGAGGGATCCCTCTGGCAGCTTGGCGTGGGATTTGCAGGTCAGGAAATTAGTCCAGAAACTTCTGGCTCAACCGGGTAAAGCTTTGGGTTGTTGATTGGAGGATCGGGGTTCAAGGCCCAGCACTGCCAAGCTGCCACTTCTGGGCCCCTGAGCAAGGCCCTCAACCCTCCCTGCTCCAGGGGCGCTGTATTTTTTTTTTTTTTTTATTTATTTATTTAACCAGGTGAGTCAATTGAGAACCAGTTCTCATTTACAATGACGACCTGACAAAGAGGCAACAAAAAAAACTAATACAATACACAAACACAGCTATAAACAATGACATGTAAAAACAAACAAAAAAACTAAAAACAAGTACAGTGATCTTGAGTTAGTGACTGAATTGAATATTTAAAGGAAGAAAGCAATATAAATTAACTATGCTTAAGAGACTGCTGCAGGTGATTCCAATCATACTGTATGCAGCAGAAAACTGAAAAGAGCATCGACCAAAACCATGCATTTTGTTTTGGTTGTGTTTAAAATCAGATGAAGATTAGAAAAGGCATGTTGGATACGAGTAAAATTAGCCTGCAGTAGAGACAATACGATTGTCAAGGAAGAATGGGATGTACAGTATAAATGATAGTGTCATCTGCATATAAATGTACTTGAGAATCACCTGCAGCAAGAGCAATATCATTAATATAAATATTAAAAAGTGTAGGCCCCAAAATGCTTCCTTGTGGGACCCCTTTAAATTGTGGCAGGGGATCTGACCAAAACCCCTCCACCCTTATTGATTGTGATCGATCAGAACAGTAACTCTTGAACCAGGCCAGACAGTTCTCAGAGAACCCAATATCTCTTATCCATCAATATTTCGTGGTCCACAGAGTCAAAAGCCTTTGCCAGATCAACAAATGCAGCCACACAGTACTCCTTGTTGTCAACTGCACATATGATATCATTGAAAACCTTAATTGAAGCAGTGATACAACTATGACCAGATCTGAAACCAGACTGAAACTGATTAAGAACATTATAAGTCTCCAAATGGTACATAACTTGCTTATTGACCAACTTCTCTAGTACTTTAGAGAGACAGGGCAAGATGAAAACAGGTCTATCACAATTTAAATCTGAATTATCACCCCCTTTAAAAAGTGGGGTTACAGCAGCAGATTTCCAGGCCCTCGGGAAAACACTAGTATGGAGTGAGAGATTAAAAATGCAAGTGATAAGCACAGCAAAAATATAAACTGATTTATTTAATATTGAATCTAATGCATCCAAGCCAGTGGGTTTATGAATATCCATGTTGTTGAGCAATTCCTCTAGTACATCGATCTCTCGTATAGACTTAAAAGAGAAGGATGGGAGACCTGAGGCTGGTGAATGCCTAGCAGATGCCAAATTAACAGGAGAACAAGTAGAAGTACCGGACCTATTCTCATAGGCAAAGCCAGCATTAACAAAATGTCGGTTAAATTGATCAATCACTTTTGATTTGTCAGTAATAACAACACCATTGTGATTAATTACAGTGAGTAAACGGGGAGAGATATTTTTGTTTTCCATTTTTTTGATGGTATTCCAAAATTTTCGGGGATCAGAACCATTAACAGTAAAACTATGCTTGAAATAGCCGGATTTTGCCTGTCTAATGGACTGGGTACATTTATTTCGTATAGCCCTGTATGGTTGCCAATCAGAGATATTATTAGAAGCCTTTGCTCTATGCCAAAAAGTGTTAGGGTTAGGTATCATAGCTGCCCCTACACTCTGACCCCAACCTCCTCAGATGGGGTATGTGAAGAAAAGAATTCCACTGTGTTGTAATGCATATGTGGCAATAATAAAGGCTTCTATGCCTGGTTCTATCTATCTATCTATCTATCTATCTATCTATCTATCTATCTATCTATCTATCTATCTATCTATCTATCTGTCTGTCTATCTATCGATCGATCTATCGATCTATCTATCACTATCGCTAATGAGCAAGCCAGAGGTGACAGTGGCAAGGAAAAACTCCCTGATATGATATGAGGATGAAACCTTGGATGAATGAATAGATGGAATGATGAATGGATGATTGGATGGTTAGATGGATGGATGGATGGATGGATGGATGGATGGATGGACAGAATAATGGATGGAAATAGTAGTTGGAAATAGGGGAAACAGTCAAACGGATATTTTTTGAACAGAAGAGTAAAGAACAAAGAAATGACAGGGTGATGAAAAACATGCAGCTGGCTGGATTGATGAATGGGTGATTGGATGCTTAGATATTTGGATGGATGGATGGATGGATGGATGGATGGATGGATGGAGTTAGTGAGTCAGAAGAAAAAAGAGAAACAGACAAACCAATATTTTTCGAACAGACGAATAATAATTAAGAGAAAATGAAAAATAATTAGGAGAAAATAAAAGGTGATTAAGAACATGAAGCTGGATGGATGGATGGATGGATGGATGGATGGATGATGCAACTGGTGCCAAAGTAAGAAAATATAATATTTGCTACTGTAACTGTTATAGTTAAAGTCAAAATGGTTAAATGTTTAGGATTAAATGTTCACTAAGTGTTTTTATCTCAAAAATAATAAAAATATATAAAAAATAACATACTTAAAGCAGAACAGGTTTCAGTTTATTTTGTGTACTGTTCATCCTACACTGGGACACAGAGGGCCTACAGATTTACACACATAATGTCATTTAACTGTGTTTTTATATATGAGCAAAAAGTGTTTTGAAATTCATTTAGATTTAAATCAAAGATGTGAAATAAACATTGTATTTGTCTGTTTTCTGTTTATTTAAAGACAGAAACAACCATAATATGATATGAGGAATAATTCCAAATGTTACACAACTAACATACTAACACTACACTGTTATATATACCAGATATCTTTATTAATATTAAAAGGACATTTAACCTGTATAGTGACATATATACATATATAAACCTGCTGTATTAAACTGACAATATCCTGCTTTGACTATTGTTTTACTAACAGAAAAATAAAAAGAAATGTAAATAATTTAACGCTATCTCTATTTTGAGAACATTTTGTTCTCAGTCTGACTTTTTTAATTCGTTGCTTTAACAAAGTCCACAATGTGATTCAGAACCACAGCATCGGGAGTCATGATCATTATTAATGTATAGAACCAACACTTGAGGACGCTGCTGCCCAGGAAGCCCATATATATATATATAGCCCATATATACTGTATATATATATATATATATATATATATATATATATATATATATATATATATATATATATATACTGTATATATACTGTATATATACTGTATATATAGTTATAATTTATGTTAAATATGTTTCTGAGGGCAGGGGCAGATGGGGCTGTTTGGGGTTGTTACTTTGAGGATTGTTATAATGCAGCTATAACATACTGACCACTGTGTGCATTAACCACAAACACGTCTCATAATACACTGATTATTTATTGACCTTCATTCTTCTACTATTTTGTAACAATTCAAATCACTAGTAAGAGAGAAAGAAAGAAAAAATCAAGAATAATAAACAGTAAATATAACTCAGACCATTTTACATGAAAAAATTAATTTAACAGAGAAAAAGAAATATATGATGTAAGACTGCATGAAGACAGAAATAAATCTATTTAGCAGCAGAACAGGAAGTTATACATGGGAGAAAACACAAACACACTGATCAGACATATGTGTGTATGTTACATATATTAATATATTAATGTTGTACATAAACTTGTTAAATGTTTGAATGCAACATGATTTTCTTTTAAAGCAGAGAAATGTAAATAAAAAGTAAATGAATTCATGTTAACAGTCTGTAGAATAAATCAGATTATATTTAAGTTTATAACTAAAAGTTTCAATCATAATGTCTGATTATGTAAAAAGTCCATTTAGTAAAATAATTATTCATTACTTATTAATGGAGAGAAGATTTAAACTGTTTAATGTTTTAAGCACTCCCTTCAGTGTTGTTCAGACTGTTAAACAGACGCTGGTCAATTCTGTTCATGTGATTCTTCACCCACTTGAAGCCGGGATCTGCACACACATGACGACCGTCCTGTAGAGTAAAGCTGTAGAGGAGAGAGAAGATTTACATCAGTGTGAAACTGTAATAAAATCAGAAAATCAGACACTCTGACATGCCTCAAACCTCCAAGATAATATAAAGTTAGATTCATATATAAGATTTATAAGTTAGATTCAGTACCAAGTTCAATTCTATTACACAAATATAATATAATAAAACATAAATGAAACTTATTAGCTTTTATTATTAATTAAAAAATAAATAAGGGACTGAACACTTACATGACTCCACGTTTTGCACACCGAATATCTGTTACTTTATAAGCTGTAATGACTCTTACTGGGATTGGTCGTGTCAGAAAGCTGAAACAGCACTGATCTGGTGTATTTTCATCTGTGTGAAAACATTTCTACATTTAGTTCTGTGATTAAATGTTCAATAAGAAAATATTAGACACTTTTATATCTAGTATCAGATGCAGATTATTGTAGCTATTAAACTGTATTATGTCACAGTTGAGTTCTGGACTCTGATTGGTCAGAAGGTGTTGATTAATTCTCTATAACAGCAGGTCTGACTGTAGTGCAGGTTTATATTAATGTACTTATTTGTTTCTATAGTAACAGCTTGTTTACAAGGACGTGTACAGCAGATGGGACACATAAACTGAGAGACGTTAACTTAACATTGATTGAATTACTATTTTTATTATTATTAAATTGAGGAGTAAAAAGGAAAAATAGACTGAAGGAACTATTTATAATTGCATAGTTAAGAACAGGAATTAACTTGTTTCACCGACATTAAATGTAACCATAAACCTACAAAACATTTTTCTTTAAGACAAAAAGTAAATAAATAAATAAATAAATGTTGAAATATTGTTGTGTATAAGAGAATAAAACACTTGTGGACGTTCTGTTACAGAACAATCCTCATCTTTACAGTGTAACAGTAACTCTGCTTCATCACACCACCACATCACTCAGTATTTTACTGTAACAGTGTGACAAACACACAGTGGTTTATTAATGCTGCTTATTTACAGAAACCTGATCAGCTTTTTAGGAAATTCAGCATCAGTATAAACCAGGGGTTTAATACTACTACTGATAATAATAATAATAACTTTATCTTACGCTCAGCTGTTGCGAAGGACTGAAGGCAGGCGAGAACCAGCAGAACCAGCAGGAGAGAACGAGAGATCATGACTGATGATGATGATGATGATGATGATGATGATGATGATGAAGAGAATAATGAAGATAGTGATGGTCAGGAGCAGAATGGTATTAGTGCAGATATCACCTCCCTCTTCACTTTATATAGCTGGTGAGAGGGGTGGGAGAGTGTGGACTGGGTGTTTATGTGACCAAAAAAATTCCGCTTTGACTGAGAGATAAAAAAAATCCACCTCTTTCACAAGAAACCCAACTGTGGTTTTCACCTACAACAAGGAAGAAGTGAATACTTAACACCTTGTAATCAAACACATCTTACACTTATCTATTAAACTCATCAATTAACATTAAATTAAATAAATGCAGCTTTATTGGAGTTCAACATTAATTCAGTCCAAACTCAGAATTCAGACCAAATCACACATCATCCACAATACAGAGAGATAAAAAAAAATGTAAACACACAAGCGTTAAGTTTTAACTTATTAATAAATAGGAAATGTTACAGCTTAAAAAATATATTTGTATTTTCTTTTAGACCAAATATATTTTAGTATAAATCGGCTGTGATTAATGGAGACTAGTGAAACACAAAATTGTCACATATCATCAGCAGCATGGTAGACACACACACACACACACACACACACACACACACACACACACACACACACACACACACACACAAGCTTTTCTAAAAATAAAAGGTAGGAATTTTCTTTAATGGGTTAATTCAGTGACATAAAAGTGTTGAGTAGGGACTTTCAGAACTGAAACACACACAGCTGCTCTCACTTTTCCATTTTAAGCCTTTACAATTATACAAGGTGTGAATTTTACTTATAATGCAAGTGATTAGAAGGGACTTTCAGAACTGAAACACACCCACACCCACACACACACACACACATTCTAAGCCTTCCTAATTATAAAATATGTGAATTTCCCTCATAACAGTATGATATTGTAAGAAACATATTTATAGACAGAGAGTTTTAGTGCTTCAACAAACAACTGCATTACACTGCAGTACACATGTAGTATAGTGTAATACAACTGCAGTACACATGCAGTATAGTGTAATAAAACTGCAGTACACCTGAAGTATAGTGTAATAAAACTGCAGTACACATGCAGTATAGTGTAGTACAACTGCAGTACACATGTAGTATAG